>NC_134359.1:181755600-181768100 GCF_048569485.1 Anomaloglossus baeobatrachus
CCTTCACCACGACAGCGCCACCAGAGAGAGGTCCACCCATGTTAGGACAGGAAAGAAAAAGTGCGGTTCCTCTCCATCGCATCGGTTTGGTTTCCTGTCCCAGGATGGAAGACCCAGAAGAGCTGTGGCGCTGCCAGAGTGAAGCACGTCTATCCCAGGGCTGAGTCGGCGGCTGGAAGAATGGAGTGCCTGCCATCGCGCTGGACCTAAGCCCTGGAAGTGTCTCCCTGGGGCACTGATTTCCTTCAGTAACGGGGCGTGGGCATCGAGTGATGGGTTCCCGGAGGGATCCATATCTTCTGCCCTGCGTTTCTGGATCTGCGCACCTGCTCGGCGTCCTACGACTGTCCCTTCAGTGAACGCGGAGGATGAAGATCCTGCTGGGTCTGTGTACCTGCTCGGCTGCCTATTGGTTGTCCCTGCAGTGAACGCGCCAGGTGAAGATCCGAAAGCAGGTGCTGGTGTCTGCCATCGCGGTTGTATGATGTCGGCACTATGCAACCGGAAGTGGGACACGGCGCTTGCGCGGAGGTGGAAAGATGGCACAACCCACCGCTACAGCATTTGGAGGAGTGACCAGGGTCCGAGTTTGCATACCTGCTTGGCGGCCTGTGGCTGTCCCTGCAGTGAGCACTCCGGGTGAATTTCCAAAGTGAGGACCGGAGCCATAAAACAAGTGCAGGCTGGTGTAACGGGCGCTCTCGCCCTCCTCCAGCTATGAAGGACCAGCAGGATCAAGCTGATACCGAACAAAGGCAGCAGCATCGTGCAGTGGGCTACACCCAGACGTCCCTCCAGACAGCACCATAGGAGGTAATCGCCCTTATCCTATAAAGGGAGAGGATCACAGTGAGTTAAGGCTCCTCCCCACCTCCACCCTCCAGTGTCTTTCTTGTCCCTACAGGAGACAGTCGCATGAAAGGTGCTTCTAGAGTGGAGAGATTTTATCCTTTAGAATTTCACCATACAACGGACTCTAGCAGATTGGGGGGTTCTCTGTCTTACCTTCTCTCTGTCAAGCGGTCTGGGGCCGACACCTCAGTCCAGAGATGCATTGCTCTCAAGGGTAAGTCTGATGCTCCTTTGCTCCTCTGGCCTCACGGCTCTGGCTTTATCATGGCTCTGCCTACACACCTCATTGCTCTGTCCTCAAGCTGCATGACCCTGCCTTCACGCCTCTCGGCTCTGCCCACATGCCAAGGGCTCACCTCAGGTCTAACGCCTTGGGACTGTTGGGGCCTCACTGACTTTCAGCTCTGGTCTCACTGTTTTTCAGCCTTTGACCTTCACAGCTCGCCCCCTGGCTCTCGGCCTCACTGGCGTGCCCTCCGGGACCTGTGACTTTGGGCTAGTGCCTCTGGGCTTGTGTCTCAAGGTGTGCCTGCCTCCGGGCTTGTGTCTCGGGGCTTGCGCCTGGTGCCTCCAAGCTTGTGCTTCCAGGCTTGTGCCTAGCGCCTCTGGGCTTGTGCTGTGTGCCTCCAGAGTTGTGCCTCTGGGCTTGTGCCTCAATGCCTATGGGTTTATGACTATTGGTCTGGCGCCTAATACCTTTGGCCTTGCAAGCCTTGCACTTAACGGCCTTGGCCTGGCACCTTTGGCTTCATGCCTTGCGCCTTTGGCCTCACACTTTCTGACCTTGCACCTTTTTGCCTTGCGCCTTTGGCCTCACGCCTTATGGCCTCACGCTTTTTGCCTTACGCCTTTTGGCCTCATGCCTCTGGCCCTGCGTGTTGGCTGTACACCTCACATCTTGGGTCTTTAGCCTCAACTCCTGCAAGAGGGGCATTGTTCTTCTGGACCAGGGCTTAGCTTAGCCTGATAAGTGCAATACTCGGATTGACATTCTATTTGCCCTCACTACTGTTTCAAAACAAAGTCTAGGTTCATTTACAGTCCAGACTCTTCCTAGTCGAGAGTGTTCGCTGTGCTTAGTTGCTTAGGCCCGGCCTCTCTTTTATAACTTATTGCTAAAGAGAGAGGGTTGTAGAGTTCATTCTATAACATGACATACTATCGATACTGAGAGTAAATGAAGGATAAAAGTAATACCGTGTTTTTCCAAAAATAAGACACTGTCTTATGTTTTTTTTGTCCCCCCCAAAAAAAGCACTAGGGCTTATTTTTGGAAGAGGTCTTATTCTTGGAGAAACACGGTTGGGGGTAAGTTTACCCTCCAAAAAAGCAGACCCCCCACGTCCCAGGAGACTCATACTCCCCAGACCAGGACTTCTGCGTGGCTCTCAGGTACTCCCTGTGATCTCCGGTCGGTGCTGCACACCGTCCTACCCTGCTGCTAGATGACACACACAGCAGATCGCAGGGACATACAGCAGATCACACAGACACACACACACAGCAGATCACACACACATACACACACTCACACATACACACACATACAGCAGATCACACACATCAGATCGCAGGCACACACAGCAGATCGCAGGCACACACAGCAGATCACACACACATCGCAGATCACACACAACGCAGATTTCAGGCACACACAGCAGATCACAGGCACACACAGCAGATCGCAGGCACACACAGCCGAACGCAGACTCACACAGCCGATCGCAGACACACACAGCCGAATGCAGACACACACAGCCGAACACAGACACACACAGTCGAACGCAGAAAACACAGTCGATCGCAGAAAACACAGTCGATCGCAGACACACACAGCCGATCGCAGACACATACAGCCGATCGCAGACACACACAGCCGATCGCAGACACACACAGCCAATCGCAGAAAACACAGCCGATCGCAGAAAACACAGCCGATCGCAGACACATACAGCAGATCACACACACACACACACCCCGATCGCGCGCGCACACATCACATCCAGCGCTTACAGCCGCAGGGAATGATGAGAGCAAGTCACGTGTCCCGCCGCAGGTCCTGTTCGTTGCGCTCCACCGCACAGCCTCTCAGGATTCTGCCAGCGAGAAGAGATCGGTGTTGCTGGATGAGGTGAGTGTATATGCGATCCGATGTGTGTGCGATCTGATGTTTGTGTGTGTGATTTGATGTTTGCGTGTGATCCGATGTTTGGGTGTGCGATCTGATTATATGTGCGATCTGATTGTGTGTGCGATTCGATGTTTGTGTGTGAGATCTGGTGTATGTGTGTGTGTGTGAGCTCTGATTGTGTGTGTGTGTGTGTGTGTGTGAGCTGATGTGTGCGGGTGTACGATAGCTAGAGGTCCTGCCGCTCAATGTCGGGTGAGTGATTGTAGGGTGCCGCTGTCTATAATGAAGTGTTCTGCAGTATTTGTATCCTTTTTAGCTGCACGGACTCTTCATTATTGATCCGCGACTAGGGCTTATTTTCGGGGGAGGGCTTATATTTAAGCCTTGCTCCGAAAATGCTGAAAATCCCTGCTAGGACTTATTTTTGGGGGAGGTCTTATTTTTGGAAAAACACGGTAGTTCTATATTAAAGGGGAAGGTTGATTTCTCACTACACATATGGCAATCGGACTATGTTCTGGACCGATGTCCCATTAACAAAATCTAGTGTGAATAATCTGTGAGGTTTCTTAGGAACTAGAGCTGATCGAATGCCCAAAAAACTGGGGCCGGCGGATCACTGACAGACTTAAAAATAAGTCAGATCCGCTCCGGACTCCGGTGCCCATATAAGTCAATGGGGACCGGAATCCAGAGATTAAAAACGTTTGTGGAGGGGATGTAGGGTAGAAGCGCGCTCGGTGTACTCACTGACATGGTGGCACACTTCTTCCGGGTCACGTTTTTCTCTTCCGGAGCCGACAATTCAATATTCATTGTTTTGCCCGCCCACCGGCGCGTGTCATTGGTAGAGATGAGCGATGCTCGAGGTTCGCCAATTTCATGTTCAAGTGATTTTGGGGGGGTGTTCGAGACGTTCGACGAACTCGAGCTTTCTGCTAAAAGCTCGACAGTTCGAGTTACGTTCGAGAACGGTTCGAGCACTGTGGCTTTTCACAATAAGGCTATGTGCACATGTTGCTGTCTGCATGTGTCCTGTGTCCCCAGCACAATCTCTCTCTCTTTCCTACTCACCGATCACGGGTGTCTCGCTGCAGGCTGTCACAGATCTCCAGCGACATTTCTTCTTTTGAAAATGGCTGCCGCTTCATTATTCAATAAGTTATTCCGTGCTTTCCCCGCCCACCGGCGCCCATGATTGGTTGCAGTCAGACACGCCCCCACGATGAGTGCCAGCTGTCTCACTGCAACCAATTACAGCTGCCGGCGGGCGGGTCTATATCGTGCAGTAAAATAAATAAATAAATAAATAGTAATAATAATAAAAAAAAAATGCGGTTCCCCCATATTTGATACCAGCCAGGATAAAGCCGCACGGCTGGAGGCTGGTATTGTCAAGAAGCGGAGCTCCACGTTATGGGGACCCACCCTAACAATATCACCCAGCAGCCGCCCGGAATTGCCACATCCATTAGATACAGCAGTCACGGGACTCCACCCAGCTCATCTCGAATTGCCCTGGTGCGGTGGCAATCGGGGTAATAATGAGTTAATTATGCCAGGCGTCTCCCCGAGATACCTACCATGATTAAACTGTAAGTGAAAGTAAATAAACACACACAATGAAAAATCCTTTATTTGGAATAAAAGACAAAAAACACCTCATTTACCTCTTTATTAATCCCAAAACAACAATCCAGGTCCGAAGTAATCCACACGACACTGTCAGCTCTGCTATATGAAGATGACAGGGAGCGATCTGTGTCCTCTCTACGTAGCACCTGAAGTGAGCCGTGCTGTAATCTGAGACTTCAGTCTGCAATGCAGAAGTCAAGATTACCAAATCTGCCTACGTTTTCCATTAGAGCCAATAGCTCAATGGTTAGAGCGCTCGACTCAGAAGCATTAGTTCACGAGTTCTAGTCCCGGTAATAAATTTAATTTATTTTTCATTTTAAATTAGAATTATTTATAATTATAATTTAATTTAATTATGCACTGAGGAGAGGAGCTGGACATCAGCTGTGAGCCACATCTCTAAAATCGGAGCAGTTCACGGAATGAGGCTGCATTGCTCTCTCTCTCTTTCTCAGTCTCCCTCTCTCTCTTTTTCTCAGTCTCTCCCCTCTCTCTCTCTTCTCAACCCACTCTCTCTTTTCTCTCTCTCTCTCTGTCTCTCCTCTCTCTGTCTCTCTCTTTGTCTCTCTCAGTCTCTTTCTTTTTCTCTCTTTTTTTCTCAGACTCTCTTTTTCCCTCTCTTCTCTCTCTCTTCTCTCTCAGTCTCTCTCTCTCCTCTCTCTCTCTCTGTGTCTCTCTCTCTCTTTCTCTCTCTGTCTTTCTCTCTCTCTCTTTGTCTGTCTCTCTTTGTCTGTCTCTCAGTCTCAGTCTCTATCTGTCTCTCTCAGTCTCTCAGTCTCTCTCCTCTCTCCCTCCCTCTCTCTCCTTTCTCTATTTTCTCTCTTTTCTCTCTTTTTTTTCTCTCTTCTTTCTCTCTCTCAGACCTGGTGATGATCAGCTGATGCGGTCACCTGACGGGATCAGCTGATGCCATCACCTGACGGGATCAGCTGATGCCATCACCTGACGGGATCAGCTGATGCCATCACCTGACGGGATCAGCTGATGCCATCACCTGACGGGATCAGCTGATGCAGTCACCTGACGGCATCAGCTGACACTATAAGTCGAGCGGTGAGGCCGGCTTTTTACCGCCCGGCCAGCTAAACTATCAGCTGATGCTCTCAGACAGAAGTCTGCACAGAAGTGTGTAGTTTTTTTTTTTTTTGCACTGATGCATCATCTGATTGTATAAAAGGGCTTCCCTATATTTTTGGTTACCAGCTGGGTACAAATAGGCAGCTGGGGGTTGGGGGCAGCCCGTAGCTGCCTGCTGTACCTGGATAGCATACAAAAACATGGCGAATCCCACGTAATTCTTTTGGGGGGCAAAAAACTCCTGCATACAGTCCTGGATGGAGTATGCTGAGCCTTGTAGTTCTCAGCTGCTGTCTGTATGCAGGAGAGCAGACAGGAGCTGCAGAACTACAAGACTCAGCATACTCCATCCAGTACTGTATGCAGGAGTTTTTTGCCCACCAAAAAACTGACGTGGGCTTTGTCATATTTTTGTATGCTAGCCAAGTACAGCAGGCAGGTACGGCTGCCCCCAACCCCCAGCTGCCTATTTGTACCAGGCTGGGAACTAAAAAAATAAAGAAGCCCTTTTTTTAATTATTTCATGAAATAATTAAAAAAAAAAAATCAACATGAGCTTCGCCCCATTTTTGTGTCCAGCCAGGTACAACTAGCTGGGAATTGGAATCCGCAACACAGGTGAGCAACAAGCAGTGCGTCCAGAAAGAAAAGAAGAGTGGTAGTTATGGGCGACTCACTACTAAGAGGCACGGAGGCAACTATCTGCAGGCCGGACATAACCGCACGAGAAGTATGCTGCCTCCCGGGAGCAAAAATCAAGGATGTGGCCAACAGGATACCAACTACTACGAATACCCGTTCCTATTGATACATGTAGGAACAAACGACACGGCAAGAAATGATCTACCAACTATTTGTGAAGACTTTGAAATTTTGGGGAAGAAAATAAAGGAACGGAATGTACAGGTTGTTTTCTCATCAATCCTCCCAGTCGATGGCCATGGTGTCAGAAGATGGAATAGGATATTAGATTTGAACAACTGGCTACGACGATTGTGCAGGCAGCAAGGATTTGGATTCTTGGACCATGGAGTGAATTACTTCTACGATGGACTTCTCGCAAGAGACGGGATACATCTCACGAAACCTGGGAAACACACGTTCGCCAGAAGGCTTGCCACACTCATCAGGAGGGCTTTAAACTAGAAGAAGAGGGGATGGGAGAAAAAACAGCAGACAAGAACATGCAGCAGAAGGACAAACTAATCAAGGATACTAGATGCCGTAAAGAGGACCCAAGACAGGGTACTAAGAAGGAAGCTAAGAAAAGGGGAACAAAACTTCTTTCCTGCATGCTGACCAATAAGATGGAAGAACTGGAGCTGGTAATGTATGAGGAAAAATATGACATAGTAGGAATAACTGAGACATGGTTAGATGACAGTTATGACTGGGCGGCTAACCTGCAAGGATATGAATTGTTTAGGAGGGATCGTAAAAAAAGGAAAGGGGGTGGAGTCTGTCTATATATAAAGTCCAGTTTAAAGCCCAGACTAAGAGAAGATATTCAAGAGGGAAATGAAGAGGTGGAGTCTCTATGGGTGGAGATACAAGGAGGGAAAACTAATAAAATCCTCATAGGGGTTTGTTATAAGCCACCAAATATAACAGAAACTACTGAAAATGTATTATTGAAACAAATAGACAAAGCAGCAAATCACAATGAGGTGATTATTATGGGGGACTTCAACTACCCCGATATAGACTGGGAAACTGAAACCTGCGTATCTCAGAAAGGAAACCGGCTTCTGTCAGTAACTAAGGATAATTATCTGTCCCAACTTGTGCTGGGCCCAACTAGAGGGGCAGCCCTTCTGGACTTAATTTTAAGCAACAGGCCAGATAGAATAACAGACGTACGAGTGGATGGGCACCTAGGGAATAGTGACCACAATATAATACAATTCCACTTGTCCTTCAGTAAGGTGCCTTGGAGGGGGGTTACAAAAACGCTGAATTTCAGGAAAGCAAAGTTTGATCAGCTTAGAGAAGACCTTCGCCAAATTGATTGGGACAATGTCCTCAAAAATGGAAGCACAGAAAATAAGTGGGAAATTTTTAAATCGGTATTAAACACCCACTGCGAGCGAGCCATACCATACGGAAATAAAAGGGCTAGGAACAGGAGAAAACCAATGTGGCTAAATAAGGATGTAAAAGGGGCAATGAATAATAAGAAAAAGGCATTTAAAAAGCTAAAACAAGAAGGCAGTGAAGAAGCATTAAAAATATATAGAGAAAAAAATAAAATGTGTAAAAAACAAATACATTTAGCAAAAGTAGAAACTGAGAGACTCATTGCTAAGGAAAGCAAAACAAATCCCAAACTATTCTTTAACTATATAAACAGAAAAAAGATTAAAATTGATGGTGTTGGACCTTTAAAGAATAATGAGGGTAAAATCATAGAAAGCGATGTGGGAAAAGCAAATGTTTTAAATACTTTTTTCTCAACTGTGTTCACACAGGAAAAGCATATGCCACGGGAAATGCAGAGTGATCATGTAAACGCTTCATTAAGTATGACCTGCCTAACCCAGGAAGAAGTGCAGAACCGACTTAGTAACATTAAAATTGACAAATCACCAGGCCCTAATGGCATTCACCCTCGGGTATTAAGGGAGTTAAGTAGTGTGATAGACAGGCCTCTGTTCCTTATATTTAAAGACTCTATAGAAACTGGGTCTGTTCCACTGGATTGGCGGCTAGCAAATGTGGTACCAATATTCAAAAAAGGGTGTAAAAGGGAACCTGGAAACTATAGGCCGGTAAGCTTAACATCTGTTGTGGGTAAAATGTTTGAAGGGTTTTTAAGGGATACTATTATGGAAGGTCTCAATGTTAATAATTGTTTAACTCCATATCAACATGGATTTATGAAGGATTGCTCCTGTCAAACTAACCTGATCAGCTTCTATGAGGATATAAGCTCTCACATGGACCGAGGAGAATCATTGGATGTCATTTATCTCGACTTCGGTAAAGCATTTGACACTGTCCCACATAAAAGACTGCTAAGTAAAATGAGAAAGTTTGGGCTCGGGGAAAATGTGTGTAGATGGGTAGGTAGCTGGCTTAGTGGTAGAAAACAAAGAGTGGTTATTAATGGCGCATACTCAGATTGGGCCAGGGTTACTAGTGGGGTGCCACAGGGGTCTGTTTTGGGCCCCCTACTATTTAATATATTTATTAATGATCTGGTGGATGGTTTACAGAGTAAAATTTCAGTATTTGCAGATGATACAAAACTATGTAAGGTAGTTAACACAAAGGAGGACAGTTTGCAACTACAGATGGATTTGAGTAAATTGGAGAAATGGGCTGAAAAATGGCAAATGAGGTTTAACACAGATAAGTGTAAGGTTATGCACGTGCGAAGGAGAAACAGATGCTACGATTACTTACTAAATGGGAAACCGCTGGGGAAATCAGACATGGAAAAAGACTTAGGCATCTTAGTCAATAAGAATCTAAATTGGAGTGCCCAGTGTCAGGCAGCAGCCACCAAAGCAAATAGGGTGATGGGATGCATTAGAAGAGGTCTGGGGGCACGAGATGAAAATATGATTCTCCCTCTGTACAAATCACTCGTCAGACCACACTTGGAGTATTGTGTGCAGTTTTGGGCACCGGTGCTCAAGAAAGACATTACTGAACTTGAAAGGGTTCAGAGGCGGGCTACTAAAATAATAAATGGAGTGGGTGCATTACAATACACGGAAAGGTTATCAAAATTAGGTCTATTTACTCTAGAAAAGAGAAGACTTAGGGGAGACCTAATAAATATGTACAAATATATCAGAGGGCCATATAGAGATCTCTCCCATGATCTGTTTGTACCAAGGACTATGACAAGAACAAGGGGGCATTCTCTTCGACTGGAGGAAAGAAAATTCCTACATCAGCATAGAAGAGGGTTCTTCACGGTAAGAGCAGTGAGGCTCTGGAACTCTCTTCCTGAGGAAGTGGTGATGGCCAACTCACTGAATGAATTGAAGAGAGGAATGGAAGCTTTTCTTGATAGCAAAAGTATAGAAGGTTATAAATAGCATAATCTTACAGGTAGATAGAAGAGCGACCAAGATTATTAGGCCATGTGTCCACGCTGCGGAAAATGCGCGGATTTTGCCGCGGATTTCTCGCGGAAAAGCCGCGGATTTTCCGAAAATCTGCAGCAGCGACACTTCCAAGCCATTTCAATGGCATTTTGGAAATGCTGTGTCCATGCTGCGGATTTTGATCCAGAAAAATCTGCAGCATGTCAATTATTGTTGCGGATTTTGATCCGGATTTTGGCTTCAGAATTGGGGGGAAAAAAAAAAAAAATCCGCATCAAAATCTGCGGCAATTCCGCGGTAAATCCGCGGCAAAAAAAAGGTGCGGATTTGCCGCGAAAGTCGCGGATTTTCATGCAGAAAAATCCGCAGCAACATTCTACCGTGGACACATAGCTTAGAGGAATGGGGGGGCTGCAATACCAAGACAGGTTATTAAACTTGGGGTTATTTAGTTTGGAAAAACAAAGGCTTAGGGGGGATCTAATCACAATGTATAAACATATGAGGGGACAGTACAGAGACCTTTCCAAAGATCTCTCTACACCTAGGTCTACGACTGGAACACGGGGCATCCGCTACGTCTTGAGGAAAGAAGGTTTAATCATAATCACAGACGAGGATTCTTTACTGTACGAGCAGTGAGACTATGGAGCTCTCTGCCACATGATGTTGTAATGAGTGATTCACTACTAACATTTAAGCAGAGCCTGGACGCTCTTCTTGAAAAATATAATATTACCAGTTATGTATATTAGATTTTATGACAGGGTGTTGATCCAGGGAACTAGTCTGATTGCCGTATGTGGAGTCAGGAAGGAATTTTTTTCCCCATTGGAGCTTATTTGACACATTGCGGTTTTTTTGCCTTCCTCTGGATCAACATGTTAGGCTACGGGTTGAACTAGATGGACTTAGAGTCTCCCTTCAACCTTAAAAACTATGAAACTATGAGGTTGGCCCGAGCTTTCTGGGCCCCTCTGCTGCGAATTGCACTCCACAGCCACCCCAGAAAATGGCGCTTTCATAGAAGCACCATCATCTGGCGCTGTATGCAATTCTTTCAGCTGCCCTGAAGCCGGGTGGCTCGCTGGGTAATAATGAGTTAATACTAGCTTTATTTTACTAGCTAGTATTAAGCCAGAGATTCATAATGTCAGGCAAGTTTGAACCGGCCATTAAGAATCTCCAATAAAGGGTTAAAAAAAGACACCACACAGAGAAAAAATACTTTAATAGAAATAAATACACAGACACACTTAGAGACTCCATGTTTTTTACTCCCTGTCAGCCCTCCACGATCCATGGTCTTCTGTCTTCTTTCTCCTTCAACCCATGCAGCTCTGCTACATCAGGCAGCACTGCATGGGAGGAAGCCGCTGCTGCTTCCCGTGTAGTCTAATCCCTCAGTGAGAGTGAGCAGAGGCTGCAGGCTGTAAGCGGTCACCGCTGACAAGTGGGTTACCATAGCAACGGTGCTCCGATCACGTGACTCCCGGTGTCGCTATTTACCGGCTGTGACAGCTAGTCCCTGCATGTGGGCTGACTCTGTAAAGAGCACCCACATGCAGGAATGGGAAGTCGACCATGTGTCAGAGCATTTCGCCAGTACACGAACATGCTGGAACGATCACCGCGTACCGGAGAGATGCACTGACAGGACCTAGCATGACGTCATAGCCATGTTACGAGTCTGTAGCCAATGAGATAATAGACACGTGACTGGTCACATACTATTTTGACGTCACGATAGGTCCTATCATCAGTGCTGGTTACCAGGAGGACGCAGCGATTATCGGAAGGAAAAGCGGCGGGAGACAGAGTGCAGGACGCGTCGTGGGGACCTGTAAGTGTAATGGCAATGTTTATTAACTGTATGTGTACATTTATAATATGTTATTATGTGTTTGTCTTAGCCTCCCATTGTTTTCAATGGAGTTCGAGAGGTTCGTCGAACGGTTCGTCGAATTGAACTCAAACGGGGCCTCCGTTCGACAAACCGAACCGAACCGAACTTGAGCCTTTAGAGGCTCGCTCATCTCTAGTCATTAGTCGCAGACGGCAGGATGGATGGTGGGCGGGGAAAGCAGTGACCCACGTGCGGTCCTCCCTAATTTTCATCCCCAGCCATGATAATGCCGGCCGGGGGCTGGTATTTCAGCCCACAGCCGCCCGGTATTGCCGCATCTATTAGATGTGGCAATCCTGGTACATTACCGGCTCTTCCCGGAGGCGTGATGTGGTGCCAGTCAGGGTAATAGGTTTGTGATCGCACGGGCGTCTGTGAGAAACCCACATCACAAACCTGTAAATGAATGTAAATAAACACACACAGAGAAAAATCCTTTATTTAGAATAAAGTACAAACACTCCCTCGTTCACCATTTTATTACCCCAACACTCTCCGGCGTAATCCACACGTCCCACGACGACACATCCGGCTCTGCTACATGTCACAGCTATCAGCCGCGTAGAGCATGGCTGCCAGCTCTGAGTGTAGACACTGACTGAGCAGAGGCTGTGACAGGCTGGGCAGTGACATTCTCTCCTCCATAGCTCCAGCCCCTCCTCAGTGCCGACCCGCCCCCCCGCAGCAGAGGTCCGCTCTCACTGACCTCTAGCAGGGACACTCGTATGACACTCGGCTCTGCTGTACTGCCAGCGTGAGCCGTGTGTCATGCGATGGGATCGTACCAGTAAAATCGCACCGGTGCACGCGGAGACAGACAGCGGAGGAGATGGGGAGA
>NC_134359.1:181778100-181780600 GCF_048569485.1 Anomaloglossus baeobatrachus
GTGTCTTACACAGCCGCACTCATTACAAGGTATATACACATGAGGTATATAGAAAAAAAAAAAAATGACCTCATTCACAATCAGCAGCTGGAACATCCAAGGCCTGAGCACCCCGGCCTTTGGATGTAAAACAAATGACCCCGACTTTATTCAAAGACTGAAGAATATAGACATTCAGATCCTCCTGGAAACATGGACCAGAGCTGAAAACGAATCTCTGGTGCCAATCGGATACAGAGAAATCTCTGTCCCTGCCCTTAAAAATAAAAACATCAAACAGGGCCGCTGCTCAGGAGGAATATTGATCTGGTATAAAGAAGAGCTCCACCAGTACATCACACCAGTGAAGAGAGGAGGCAGCCACATATGGATCAGAATCAGCAGCTCCATCCTCACCTCTCAGTCCGATGTCTACCTCTGCACCACCTATATACCACCGCCAGAGTCCCCCTACTTCAATCCAGACAGCTTTGAGATCTTACAAGAAGAAGCCACCCATTATCAGGTCCTGGGCAAAGTTCTCATCTTTGGAGACCTCAATGCAAGAACAGGGAGAGAAAAAGACTTTCTGACCACAGACGGAAACATCTACATATTTGGGGCAGAGAATGACAGTCACGACTCAGAACACTCAGAGAGAAACAGCTATGACAGTACAGTCAACAAAAGTGGCAAAAAGCTCCTGAACTTATGTAAAAGTTTAGGTCTTCATATTCTTAATGGACGTACAAAGGGAGACTCACTGGGAAGATATACACTAGACTCCCATGTAGGAAGGAGTGTAGTAGACTACGCCATTACAGATATGGACCCGGCAAATATTAGCGCCTTCATAGTCACCCCACAAACGCACCTGTCAGACCACAGCCAACTTCTCCTGTACATAAAATCTACAGAGAAACCATCCACACAAAAGCCACAGCAGAGCAGCCTCTACAACCGACCTCCATCCTATAAATGGTCCAAGACGTCAGAAATAAAATATAAAGAGGCTCCCAACAGACCGGAATTACAAGAGATGCTCCACAACTTCTACAGCTACAAGTACAAGTCAAACCCAGAAGGAGTGAATCAAGCTGCAAAAGACCTCAACAAAATATTCCACACCATGGCCAAATTGTCCGACCTCAAACAAGTCAACTACAAGAGGCCAAAAGAAAAGCAGATCAATGGTTGGTTTGACAAAGAGTGTAAAGCCGTTCGAAAGACCCTGAGAACAGCCTCAAACAATAAACACAGAGACCCCAACAACCCAGACCTGAGGGAAGCCTATGACACCATACAAAAGCAGTACAAAACCATCCTCAGGAGGAAGAAGCAGAGCTACATCTCTACCAAACTTAGCCAACTCCAAGACGCCCTCCAAGACAACTCCTTCTGGGAAATATGGAGCCACATGGACACAAAGAGCAAGAAAAAGACTGATACCCATATCCAAAATGGCAACATCTGGCTCCAGTACTTCAGAGACCTCTACAAAGACATCCCAAAAGAAGGACTAAGCCAAGAGCAGGAAAACATAACATCAAAACTAAAGGCAATGGAAGAGAAAATCAAAAACTTCCAAAACCCACTGGACACACCAATTACATTACAGGAAGTTGCAGAGAAAATCACTTCCATAAAGTGTAAAAAATCTAGTGGTCTGGATGGAATCCCCCCAGAGATGTTGAAGTACAGCCCACCAGAAATTCAAGCTGCAATGGTTAAACTGTTCAACATTGTGCTGAGTGCTGGCTACTTCCCTCGTACCTGGAACCAAGGACTCATTACACCGATCCACAAGAGTGGGGACAGGTATGACCCTGCCAACTACAGAGGCATATGTGTCAGCAGTAACTTGGGAAAACTGTTCAACAGCATCCTAAACAAAAGGATCATCAGTTTCCTTACCGAGCACAATGTCCTGAGCAAAAGCCAAGCAGGGTTCGTGCCAAACCACCGCACCACGGACCACATCTACACCCTGCACAGTCTCATTCAGAGCCACGTCCACAATACAAAGCATGGGAAGATATACGCCTGCTTTGTAGACTTTAAAAAGGCCTTTGACTCAGTGTGGCACCCGGGCTTGTTCTTAAAAATGCTGGAAAGCGGAATAGGAGGAAAGACCTACGATGTCATCAAAAGCTCCTACACCGAGAACCTCTGCAGCGTGAGTGTGAACGGTAGAAGAACGGCTTATTTCCAGCAGAGCCGAGGAGTCAGACAGGGCTGCAGCCTAAGTCCAACGCTCTTCAATATTTACATCAATGAGCTGGCTGCTGCTCTGGAATCTTCACCTGCTCCAGGTCTCACACTCCATGACGCCCAGGTGAAATTCTTGCTCTATGCAGATGACCTACTGCTGGTGTCACCAACCGAGAAAGGTCTCCAAGACAACCTACAAATTTTGGAGAAATTCAGCTCCACATGGGCACTACCGATCAATCTAAAGAAAACCAACATCATGGTGTTCCAGAAGAGAAAAAGAAGATTTGACCAGCATCCTTCATTTGTC